>NC_056745.1:1559229601-1559242101 GCF_019279795.1 Protopterus annectens
CAAAAAAAAACCCCCAAAATTTTTTTTTTTTTGTGGGGGCCCCCCCCCTGTTTTTAGTGTTTAACAAAAAAGAAAACCATACCCCTTTTTTTTTAAAACCCAAAACCCCTAAATTTCAAAGGGAAGGTTGTTCAAGGAAAACCCCCCCCCCTAAAAAAAATTAAGGAAGGGTTTTAAAAAATTTGTGGCCCCCCTCCCGGGGAAAAAAAATTTTTTTCCAAAATTTTCCCCCTTTTTTTTTAAAAAAATAAAAAAAAGGGTTTAAACAGTTTTGGGGATTTTTACAAAATTTAAATAGCCCCTGTGGGATGTACCTCAGCAGACACCTTCATCAACTGTAAAGTCCCCAACAGTACCTCACCAGGAGTATCAAAGAGCTTGAACAGATGCCATGTGTTGCCTGATTAAACAAACTGTAGCTACACACACTGCCATACTGCCCACCCAGAGGCAAGCTGTGGCTGATGTATAAAGCCATGTCCAAGCTGGAATTAATAAACATGCTGCACCTTGTACAATCTGAATGGCAGTGAGCTATGCACATGAGAGACCTGAACCCCAGCACTGACATACATAGGACAAGCTGTACTGCATGGTCCATAACACAGAAGCCACCCCCACTCACACGAGTAAACTCCCAGTACAGGTTAGCCATAGAGTCACTCATCGGTTCTCCTCGAGAGGAATCTTGATGAGTGGATGGGAGATGGTAGGTTTACCCTGGTATCACTGTTATGTCACAGGTAGACGGAGGCACAGTATACTAACCATGACATATGTCATGGCAAACTCCACTTAAAATGTGTGTCAAGGACAAACACACTGTCCGACTAGCATTAGAAATGGCCTAGGGCACATCGCTAGTGTTTGCAAATGTATACCCACGTTGTGGAATACACTACCAATGTTGGACAAGCCTGGTTTAAGTAGTTCATATCTGAACATAATGCAACATGGTCAGATGTGCCCAACTGGCCCCTAACCAGGCTGTTGTGCTCACTATGGAAATGTAAAGCAGTGATAGGACTAAAGCCCGGGATACTGTCCACCACAGTGAAAGTACTGAACCAGTACACTATACAGTACTACAGTGTTAGGTCAGTATGAAAGGATGTTGACAACTGTATGTAAAGTATCCCATGCAAACCCTGCAGGCACAGTATAATCCCTGTTGTGTTCACACACAAAGCAGTTGGACAGTAACTACACAACATGACACACAACACACAACCATAAACGGGAGATATTTGTTGAAGTTCACATTCATCCACAAATGTGGTGGGCTGCAGAGTTCAGCATATGGAAAGCTCACACTGGGCATGCTCACACGCTTTGATAAATGAGACATATGTCAGACAACATGCCATGGGAAGGCTGAACTGGGCATGCTCACACACTTAGGCCATATCTCAGTTTAGCAGTTGGCCACACATATCTGGTATTTGTACGTGTTATTCCAGGAACCAACCACATTACAGCAATCTGCCCAGTGCACACAGTTAAATGACTACAGAGACATACGTGATATAGTGGATCCCTCCCATATGCAAACATCTTCCACAGATACACAAGTTGTTCATACAAACAGGGAATGCTATGGCAATAAAGAGCTGCAAACAGTCTATCAGCAACAAATAATGTGCATCTGACAATTAAATATATGGGTGTAGAGGTCAACACTAGGCTGTTTGCCCTAGGGAATGACAGCTTAGCTAGAGTGTGCTTGGCGTCTGCCTCCCCAGTACAGTAGGCTACTGTGCCACTGTAAAGTAGGTCACATAAGGCACCGTGTGAGGCTAGTGTGCTGTGCCTCTGTCAAGCAGGGACACAGTGGAGATCCCAGGGTTTGAATTTGCTAAGCCACAGCCATGTTGTTGGTGTGTGCTGAAAGAGGGTTGCTGTGGACCTCTAACAGTAAGTGGGCGTCAATAACGGACTGAGTGGAGCCTTATCTGCATTGTCTGGACAATTTCACTGTCAACACTGTGTCGTGATGATTATGAGGGATTGAAGTGTCGTGACGGTACTGTTCAGAGATGTCCTCCCTCTGTGGGCTACTGCTCTGCAATGTATTAGCTCACTCTGTCTGTTGGACAGCTCATATATGGCTGGTGTGCATCTGACAGGTGTCCTGTTGTGGAGCAGTCATGGGTATATTTGGGATAGCATGATCAATGCAAACCTTCCACATGCTCATAGAATGCAATTGTCAAGGATTATGCAGAGTGGCCTGTATACTCCCCCAGCATGGGTCCTTTGAAGTCTTCCACCCCAGTCTTCACAAGTGTAAAGTCTGCTTTTGATAAATACAGTTTGTTTGGAGTGCCAACCTTGCCTGGGGGTGGGGATGGGATATGGATGGCCAAGGAAAGGTGGGTATGGTCAGATATCAACAATGGTGGTCTACCTCTGGTGTGGAAAAGTGAGTACCCGTGTTGTAGATGGTCAGGTACAATATGTATTCCCCCTTGTGGCTGTGGTGAGTGGTTCTGCCATAGCACATGGACTCACAAATTGTAGTGGCTGTAGGGTAATGTTGTAGAGGCCTGAGTAGTTCCCACACACAGTATGCCTGTACCTGATGTTAACAACTGGAATGGTGTATGTGAACACCTGCATATCTTGGCACTGTTCCCAGGGAAGCAAAGTGTGTGTCCTGGATGTGGGAGGGGTGGTCAGGACTGGTTGTGTTGTGTGTTACAGGTCCTGTGGTCACGAAGCATGGTATAAAACATAACCTGCCAGTGCGATGTGCATATCTGACCTGATGTAGGTGGCTGCAAATGCATATATATATATATATATATGCTATCCCCCACCTGACAGGTAGTACTAGATGTACATACCTCTGTAGAAATAATGATGTCAGCACCCTATAAATACTGCAGGTGCAGAACAGATGCCCAGTAATTCGGATATTGCGCTCTGCTAATGCGTCTCCCTCAAGTGTCATAATATAGTTAGGTAGGGGTTTGAATCCTGCAAATGCTCAGTGTGTGTGTGGGTGGGTGAGTGGGGTCGGTGTGTGTGCAAGTCTGTGTGAGGGAAATGTCCATTTTGGCAACTGGGAAAACACACTACAGGATGCACATTCCCCTTTCTAAACACTGATGATGTCAGCACCCTATAAATACAGCAGGAGAAGGGAAACCTCCCAGTAATGCGAATAGTGCACTCTGCTAATGCATCCGTCTCGAGTGTCATAACATAGTTAGGTAGGGGGTTGAATCCTGCAAAATGGCCCAGTATGGGTGGAGGGGGTTAGTGTGTGTGCAAGTCTGTATGAAAGAAATGTCCCTTTTAGCAACAAGGAGAACACACTACAGGAAGCACATTCCCCTTTCTAAACACTGATGATGTCAGCACCCTATAAGTACAGCAGGAGAAGGGAAACCTCTCAGTAATGCGAATAGCGCGCTGTGCTAATGTGTCCGTCTCGAGTGTCATAATAGTTAGGTAGGGGTTTGAATCCTGCAAATGTCCAGTATGTGTGGAGGGGGTTAGTGTGTGTGCAAGTCTGTATGAAAGAAATGTCCCTTTTGGCAACTAGGAGAACACACTACAGGATGCACATTCCTCTTTCCAAACACTGATGATGTCAGCACCCTATAAGTACAGCAGGAGAAGGGAAACCTCCCAGTAATGCGAATAGCGTGCTCTGCTAATGCGTCTGTCTCGAGTGTCATAACATAGTTAGGTAGGGGTTTGAATCCTGCAAAATGCCCAGTATGTGTGGAGGGGGTTAGTGTGTGTGCAAGTCTGTATGAAAGAAATGTCCCTTTTGGCAACAAGGAGAACACACTACAGGAAGCACATTCCCCTTTCTAAACACTGATGATGTCAGCACCCTATAAGTACAGCAGGAGAAGGGAAACCTCTCAGTAATGCGAATAGCGTGCTCTGCTAATGTGTCCGTCTCGAGTGTCATAATAGGTAGGGGTTTGAATCCTGCAAATGCCCAGTATGTGTGGAGGGGGTTAGTGTGTGTGCAAAGTCTGTGTGAAAGAAATGTCCCTTTTGGCAACTAGGAGAACACACTACAGGATGCACATTCCTCTTTCTAAACACTGATGATGTCAGCACCCTATAAGTACAGCAGGAGAAGGGAAACCTCCCAGTAATGCGAATAGCGCACTCTGCTAATGCGTCCGTCTCGAGTGTCATAACATAGTTAGGTAAGGGTTTGAATCCTGCAAATAGCAAGTGTGTGTGGAAGAGGGTGAAAGTAGCGTGTGTGCAATTACATGTGTGAGAGAACTGACCCTTTTGCCAACCAGTACAACACACCAGCTGCTGCATATTCCAATCTCTACACAGAGATGATATCAGCACCCTACAAGTACAGCAGAAGAGGGCAAATCTCCCAGTAATCCAAATAGCACGCTCTGCTACTGCGTCTCTCACTACTGTCATAGCACACTTAGTTATGGCATTGGATTCCAGACATGCCACGTGTGTTTTTGTCACACAGAATGCCCATTTGTGTGGGTTGTTGTTCACAATAATGCATGACATCGATTAAACCAGTAATGGCAATGGACACAGATGATGTGTGTGTGTACCAAATACACATATGTACCTGTGACTTTCAATAGTTACCATGTCTGACGCCTGCCACATGTGAATACATGGTATTTGCACTGGATAACATTATGACTGTGGTCTTCTGTGTGGGTGCTGCATGTGGTATGTGTATATACATTGCGATATGTAGATGGTATCAACCTAGCAGCGAGGGATACACATCTGGTCTGGGGCATATAGTCTACATGTTGTTGATGAACAGGTGCTGTATGTTTTCACCTGTTGTGGGAGTGGTAACAGGTTGTTCCATAGCAATGCAGTGACTACATGCTAGGAACCTTTCAGCTAGGGTGTTGTAGCTACAGTATTTCATCAGCATTCAGTAATACGTCAGCATTCCTGGTGAGGGTATGATGCCAACCAAGGTCAGGGTCATACCAGCCTGTGCCAAATGCTCAGAGAGCCCTTCCATGTTCCCTATCATGTAGTCCAGGGAGGTACATCACAGGTCAGCCATAGTGGCATGGACAATGACCGAGTCATATGTGTCCATGCCTCTGACTGATAGTGCCCCACGGGCATATCACTGTGACCTTCACCTTGTCCAGCCTGGTGAGCGTGACCTCACTGTACCGGACAATAAAGGTACCTAACACAACTGTAGCAGGTGTGTTGTCTAGCCGTTCATTCTGTGACTGTTTGGCACACAGGATTTGTGTGCTATGTGTTATGCGTGATGTGTTCTGGCATAACGTATGCCTGTGTGCCAGCTGCAGAGGTGTCTGCCACTCAGGCAGGATGCTATTCTTAGGCTCCATGAATGGCCCAGTGTGTTCACGTGCTTGTAATGCTGTCAGTGTAGGTCTACATCAGACTGGTATTGTAGTCACTGTAGTATTTCATGCCAGCTGACAGGTTATGCCAGTACTGGGTTCAGAGTGCTTAGTCCCTAGTTTGGCTATGTGGTTCCATCTCATACATGTGCAGGGGAGAGGGTTGACTGTGTACATGTGGCAGCTGTGACATTGCCACATGACCCACATATTCCACAACTGTACCATAGAGGTGACTGACAACTGACCTTTGCACATGCTACCATAGTATTGTGATTGCCATGGTGATTAACAGCACATAGGGCCAATGGGGAACAAGGTACATAGGTTCATACTAGGCTATCTGCCCTAGGACATTTATAAACCTAGCCAGAATGTGTTTGGCTGTCGCCATCCATTGTAAATTTATCTTGCTATGCCCTTTTTCGAGGTTAGTATACTGTGCCTCTGTCTAACAGTGACACAGAAGTGATACCCGGGGTAAACCTATAATGTCCTATCCACTCATCATGATTCCTCTTGAAGAGAGTCAATGAGGGACTCTGCCTAACCTGGACTGGGATTTTATTCCAGAGTGAAGGGAGCCTCTGGGTTATGAATCTGTCCCTCCAGCATGTCCTATTTATTTCAGTGCTGAGGTTCAAGTCTCTCGAGCATGTAGCTCGATGGGATTTGGATATTCTGAGGTGCAGCATGCCCATTAATTCCGGGTTTGACATGGCTTTATACATCAAGCACAGATCGCCTCTGAACAGGCGGTATGCCACTGAGTAGAGCTGGAGTTTCTTTAACCGGTCAGCATATGGCATCTGTTTGAGCCCTTTGATCCTCTTGGTGAGGTACTTTTGGGGTCTTTCCAGTTGCTGCAGGTGTCTCATAAGGTACATCCCAACAGGGGCATTGTACTCAATTATGGGCCTGATGACCGATGAGTAAAGAGGCACGATGTCCTCCCTTGATCTAGATGTGAATCCCTTCATGATGAGGTGGGCTATATAAAATGTTTTTCTAACCACTTTGGCCACGTGGTTGTCAAATGAGAGATTGCTATCAACTTGGGCCCCAGGTCCCTAATTACTTCTTCTGTACTTAATGTATTACCACCTATGTGGTACTTTGTGGGCACTATGTTTTTGCCAAAGGGGATGACTATACACTTTTTGGCATTCAGCTTGAGGCCATGGCTCTGGCACAAGTTGTCTGTTTCTATGAGGCCCTTTTGGAGGATGCTTGTGTCGGCTGGAGAGTCAATCATGGCAGCCAGTTTGCAGTCAACTGTGAATTTGGTCAGCCACAGTCCTTCCGTGTTGGCCTGTACCTCCGATAAATATATACCGAACAAGAGAGGTCCCAGGACTGAGCCTTGTGGGACACCACTTGCAACTGGTTTGGAGTCTGGCATGGCTCCAGCAATTCTAACCATGTGGGTTCTGTCCTTGAGCCAGTGTGCAATCCATCTAGTGACATAGGGGTTTATATTTAAGCTGGTGAGCTTCTCTAGAATGCCCGAGTGGGGTATTGTATCGAAGGCTTTTGCGAGGTCCAGGTAGGCTGTGTGGACCACCTTCCCCTCGTCAATGGCCTTGGTGACTGTTTCAAAGAAATCAACCAGGTTTGAAAGGCAGGATCTGCCCTCAACAAAGCCAAACTGGGTATGATCCAGTGTCTGTAGGTCACCAATATCTTTATTTATGAGGTCAATGATAATCCTTTCCATAGCTTTGCAGACCAAGCTAGTCAGGCTTATGGGGAGATAGTGTCCAGGATCCGTTGAGGCACCACCTTTCTGTAGAGGGACCACTGTTGCTGTACACCACTCTTTGGCCACATATCCTGTAGTAAGGCTGGGATTGAACAGTAGTTTTATGTTTGGGTGTAGCTCTTCTTGAAGTTCATGTAGGACACAGCCCGGGACACTGTCTGGTCCCATTGATGCAGTGTTTATTGCTTTGGAGAGGGCGGCTCTTACCTGAGCATCTGAGATGTCTGGGGGGCAGCACTCTGCTGGGATAAATATTTGCCCTTTCGGTGTGGAGGAGGGGAGAAGTTTGCGCTGAACCTGTCAGCTAGGATGTTGGCAATGTCTGTGGGTTTGGTGTTTCTCTTGACATTTTGGACTACCTCTGAGCATATCTGGGAATTACCACCCAGGTTCCTAACATAAGTAAAGAAAGCTTTGTGATTATCCTTAGTGTCCTGTGCAATTTTCTCTCGAAGCTGGCCTTAGACAATCTTATGAGTGCCCGTAGTTTTTTGCTAATACTGATCAGTGATGCCTTCCCTTTTTGGGATTTTGCTGTATCATTTAGTAGCTTCCTCCTTCTATTGTATAGTTTGTTTATGGCTGGGGTCCACCAGACAGGACGTCTGCCTTTGGAGGATTGGGTCTTGGTTTTATTCGGGATCGCATGATCCATGCATTCCTGAAGGTGTCCATAGAATGCGTTTATAGAGGAATCTGCAGTCTGGTCCGTAATTTCCACAGGCCCGGGGGGCTTTGAAGGTTTCCACCTCAGTTTTGAGGAGTGTGAATTTTCTTTAGAGAAGTTGTTCACTGTGGTTTTCTGGGCAGGGGGTGGGGTCGGAATGTGAATATCCAGTGAGATTAGTGTATGGTCTGATCTTACCAGTGAGGGATACACTTCTGGTCTGGAGCATAGAGTCCCCATGTTGGTGATGATCAGGTCCAGTATGTTTTCCCTTCTTGTGAGAGTGGTAACAAGTTGTTCCATAGCATTTGAGTTCATATATTCTAGGAATATTTGGGCTAGGGTGTTGGAACTAGAGTCATGCTCCCAGTCTGTGTTTGGGTAGTTGAAGTTGCCCAATATAATGGTGTTTGGAGAGACCTTCATATTTTCCACTGTTCTCAGGAAGGCCGAGTGCGGTTCTTGTGTTTGGGAGGGTGGTCTGTAGCAGGCTATAACCTGGAAGGCAGTTTTAGCCATTGTTAGTTGCACATGGATAGTCTCTGATGCTTGGTGCTTTGCCACCAACCTGGAGGTGTGGGTATCTTTGATGAATATCAATACCCCTCCTTTGTGGTTTGGTCCAAGTTTTGGGGCTGAAAAGCATGGTATGAGGTATAACCTGGTAGTGCTGGGGTGCTCTCAGTAGCCCTGAACCAGGTATCTGTTACTGCACAGATATCGATGTTCTCCATGCTAGGGAGAGTTTCAAGTGCATGCATCTTGAGGTTTAGACTTCTGGCGTTGAGTAGCATTACTCTTAGTTTCTTATCCCTTGTGATACCTATGAAGGTGGGTTTGTCATTTGAGCCTTGCCTAACAAAAGTACTATGGGGGTAGCAAGAGCCTTTGCCAATATCCGAAAGCCCAGGGATGACAGGTGCAAGCCGTCCCTAGTGAAGCAGGTGGTTCAACAGAAGATGAGTATGTGAGGGTGTAGTGCCTGTGATTAGTTAGCAGTGGCATATATGACTGCTCACGTGGACAAATGCCAGGTAAGTCATATGCAATGCGTCACAGGCAACGTACATGTGAACAGGACAAACAGTGACGTTCTGTCAAGTGAGACATGGACATACATATAGTAAGCTATGCAGATGTCACTAGGAGTCCACAGAAGCTCTGTAACTATGCATTGCAGGTGGGATCAGTTTTCCAGGGTAATTGCAAGCAAACATGCATGCAAACAAAGCAACAGTAAGCAGGGCTGCATGTAGTCCATTGTACAACAAACAAGCTGTACCACTTCCAGTAGGTAACACTGCAAATATGCAGGCACTATGCACATGTACATGGAAATACACAGGTCAGATGGCTAGGGTCCAGTCTCAGCGCACACAAGTGTACAGACCATGTACCGTCAGAATGTACAATAACTGGATGGAAACCCATGTGCTCATACCTGCAGTAATACACATGTCAAATAACAGACACTGAGCCTTCACTCACTGGTTCCATACTTAGTAGGATGTATGCTACCTGGCCTGCCACCACAGTATCCCTGACATGTATGGGGCCTCTCCCTCCTGTGACAGTTAGTTTGGTGTGTTGGGGCTGTCTAGCATGGTATGAGATGTGAGCTTGCAGTGCTAGGGTGCTCCTGTGTGTCCTGTACCAGTCGTGTAGTACTGCACACATATCAACATCCTCAGACATCCGCATTGCAGAGTCCAGTGTGGGCAACATGCCACTTGCAGTTTACATGTCCATTATTGCGTATTAATACTTTAATTACCTTATCCCCTGTGCTACCTATGTATGTAGCCTTCTGTTGACATCCTTACCACCAGTATGCCAACATGTGCAGATGATACACTATGGTACTTACCATGGGTGTAGACAACAGTACATGACAATCATACCCTTACTGCATCAGGCATGCTGTGATATACCCACAATTATGTCGGCACACAGTACTGTTAACATGATACTATTACTACACGTCTATGTAGTCACCCTGTGCATCAGCAACATGTTAACCTGTACCTGCACTGATGTTACAGATTGCAGGAGGTGGCACAGTTTCATCATATGCACATGGTGTGAACTTGGTATGCCTGAGTCAGCCAACGATACCACCAATTGACATGTATGTGTGTTGGTGAGGGACAGCAGTACAAGGTAGGGCAATGTTGATGCAGTGTTTGTGTATATGCGGTAGCCCTAGGTGTTGTCAATTCACATGTGTGTATGGATGCACACAGTTCCACCTCATGGCTGCCATATACTGGTGTTTGTGGATAGCCACAGACTGTACCTGCCAGGTCATACAGATCAGTGTCTCTGGCCACGGACACGGTACCTGTGCCTTGCAGGGGTGCTACGGACCGTATCCGATACCAACCCAGACTGGGTACTGTCATCAGAAGCAGGTGTTTGTTGACTGGACACAGATCCCTGTCGGGCCTGGCCAGAGCCACGTGCACGTGGTCTCCTGGGGCGGTCTGATGACAGCACAGACCCAGCATTGCTGGGGCTGCTGCTGGCACTATGGGGGCGGCCGCGGCCCTGTTGTCATCCGTGACAACTGCCAGCTGCTACTTTTGCTGGCATGCGCCCACGTCGAAGCCTCAACCATCCACCATCTCCCTGGTTCATGGACATGTAGTTGTGGAACCGGTCTAATATGTCCCCACAACGTCTGTCTATGACATCGGTGAAATTACAGATGGCAGCCGCAATGTCATGCATACTGTCAGTCATGGCTGTGCGACATGCTGTCAGCTCCCTCAGACCCTGTCTGGTGTACCGTTCCATACGTGACTGTGCCTGCATGACAGCCCGAAACATAGCTGAGGTTGTAAGACCTCTGTGGGCACGTCTGTCAGGGGCAGTACGTCCACGGATGCTCCCACGAGAACCCCTGGACATCTGTCTGTGTGGTACCATCTCAGGGCCATGCCCATGGCTGCTGTGTGGGGAGGCATGTGCCACAGATACCACATTACCCTGGTCAATTCCCACTGTTTGCTGTCCATCACCTAGGGACATTGGTGACAAAGGGTGTATTGGCAGGATAACTGTGCGCATTGATGGGGTTGACAGCTGTGTACTGTCAATCGGCTGACCAGTGATGGACCCTGGCATACCTTCCTGTGCCATTACACAGATGTCATCATTATCAGTACCCATGGCACTTGATTCAGGTTCCCTGCTGCATGACACCAGAGCAGCACCAGAACCTGTGGGAGGGAAACAGGAAACACAGTTTACAATGTCCACACAATATTACCAGAGATGCACACATCCACACATGCACAGGTCCAGACATGCACATGTGCACACATGCACACGTGGACACATGCACGTGCACAGGTGCACACGTGCGCACGTACACATGCACACAGTTGCACACAGTTGTACACTACTCAGTATGCGAGATATCAACACACAGACACACCTGCATGCATACACAGAGCACTACTAAGTGAGCCTAATATTACTATTACTATCAAGACTATTAAAGGTATTGTTGATACACACTCACCAGCATGGATAGGCTGCATTGCTGTTACACCGGAGGGACCTGCAGAAGTGAGGAAACTAATGTCAGTGGGCACAACTGTGCCATTGTTACTGAGTATGATACAGGTCAGTAGTACAACAGTCGCCTTTCACAGGTCAGCTGCTGATATTGAGGATATCACACTTGCACATTAAATACTATGATGACAGCTACAAACCAAGGACACACCTCAGACATGCATTAACTACCAGTGTACACAACAGTCAACTATAGATATGGCATATTACCTGCACGCTCATAGTCTTGCTGCTGCGTGGCTCCAGCCTCCATCATAATGCATGTCTGCTGCTGTTGTTGGCAGACTGGAGCCACTACACTCATGAGTAGTCTCTCCAGTCTGGTGAGTGGGGGATGTGTAGCCACCCCACCACCTGTGGCGACCTGTTGCCTGTGGATATCCGACGCACGCTGACAGACATTTCTGATTAAATCACTGCAGTGATGTCGTACCTGCTCATATGTCCTATTATGCGTGCCTATGTCATTTACCCGACGGACCAGGTTTTGCCACAGTGCAGCCCTCTCCTGCTGATTCTGGCTGGTGCGGGAAAAGAGTATTGCATAATCCCGCACCAGGCTCTGGTGTATCTCCTCATCCTCAGCTGCGGAGTAAGCCGGATTTCGCGGGTGAGCCATCTTCCTAAAAAAGGAAATAACCTGATATCAGCAATATATGTCAGAAAATTTGGCACACATACTACACATGCTACTCGACTGTTATGATACGACATATCTTACATATGTAGCATCTGTCTGTCTATTGGTGGATACACATGTAAATGGCCAGGTATCAGTGCTCAGCCAGCAACTGTGCAACAGTACCTGGCACACTCCATACGACATACTACCAAACCCCAGCAGTCAGAACACTGATTCAGGTCCAGAGCACCTCCTCACTCTGGGGGTTTGTATGTAGGTGTACTGTATGGGCTGCATCATCAACTACTGTGAGCTGACCACAAACGAATTGCCCTGGATATACATATCCCACCTCCACCACCAGCACAAACGACTATAGTGAATAACATTGCAAATGCAAACTTTACACTTTGTAACAGTGACATGGTATCCTTTCAGCCCACTGGGCCAGTGGAAGACACAACCCACAATGCTGACCCCTTCACAAATGCTTTCTACGGACATCTCCGA